>NC_057798.1:248720246-248730161 GCF_018294505.1 Triticum aestivum
GGACCGGCGGTGGGGAGTGGTTTCGGGGAGGGTGGAGCGGCGTAGCGGCGTAGTGGCACGGGCCTGCTGCGGGCGGCGTGGGCCGGCGGTTCGGTCGATGGTAGCTGGCGGCTCAGGGGGGGTGGAGTTTGATGATAAACTGGAGGCCCTTGATTTCGTATCCAACGGCTGGAAAATCTAATGACCAGAGATTAAAAAGTCAGTCAACTGACGTGTAGCCTCACCCCGCACGTACACATACACGCACGCAAGACACACACCCATGCAGGCGTGCAACACTGACACGTACATATAACGTACACACGCACGCATGCTGGCATGCAACACTAAGACGTACACATCCACTCACGAACACACGCACGTACGCACCCATGCATGCAACACTAAAATGTACCCTTGCACGCACGCAACACTCGCACGCCTGCATGCACACAGCACACGACGTAAGACACACGCTCAACCTATACATGCATGCACCCTTTGTTAAGGACATGGATTGTTATGGGGTATTAATCAATCTTATCTGTGATAAGCAGAACATTGATGTTTGGAGTGGTCTTTATGAATCACAATGTATCGAACGGGCTATCAACATAGTAGGCTTATCTACATGAAAAATATGACGTCACACTCAATGAACAATCATCGGTATATGAAATGCTCGCTTCTGACTGCCCTGGCCCACCAAAGGTTCCTCTGCTGTGCGCTGCTTGCGTTGGGTCACTGACATGCAGGCCATGTACCCAAAGAGCCCACACGTCAGTGGAAGAACGGCGGGGTGTCCTAGGTCAGAATCAAGGGCGCCACTCGCTGCACGCCCGGCTGAACACGCCTCCTTCCCGTATTCAAACGCCTCCATGAAACCCGCCCGTGTGGAAGCTGAGAAGCCCACTCTGGACACACATCCGTTCATGATCGGGCCAGCATTAAACGCAACGCTGGCCGAGCTCCTCCCATCCGCTGTCTATTTAATCTCCTATTGAAACGAGGCCAAACGCCGGCCAAGAATCGCACACCTCCGCCGCTCCCCTATCTCCTTCACCATTTTGTCCAGTCTTACAATGGCTTGCGAAGAGTAGTTATTCCACATCCAAGCTGGCTAGGTAGCCCGCCGGGTACGAGCTATGCAGCTCGTTGATCAACCTCCCTTCCCTCACCCGATGGAGCCAGTTGCCGCCTCAGGCCGGCGCGCGGTTCAGCAACTCGCCGCTCCAGGCCAGCTCGACGAGGAGCCGCGCACGGGCATCGTTGCCTTCCACGTCGTCGCCTCGTACCGCGTCTCCCGTTTCTGTGGTCGAGAATCCCATGCCGGCGGCCGCGCTATGCACGCAGCGATAGAAGACGGGTGCACGGAGAGCGACGAGTCGGTGGCCAGTGCCTCCGCGTCTGCCGCCATCATCGAGCAGAAGTAGAACACGGGAGGCCGCCGCCGCTTGGGTCCCATGAAGACCACCGCGGAGGTGACGCCGGCGTACACATCAGGTGTCTTGACGGATCCTTTTGTTGTGAGGACCTTCGTCGACCCCGCATGGGCTCCACGGAAGAGGGGAATGTTAGGATGAACTCGAGCCGGTCCCGGCCATGGCGAAGTAGTGGCCGATGATGAACTCGAACCGGTGCCTGCCACCATCATCTTCGGCGTCAGCCAATGATATCAGTTGGGCAGTGGGAAAGCGAGCTGTCCTTTGCGCAAAAGCATATACCTCCGGGGCTCCCGGCATTCCGGTGATCATACTGCCGGAAATGAGGAACACAAATCGATTGGCGCGCGACCATTTAGGCCAGGTATTATATATCTGTGCTGTCCAGAACTAGCACCGCATAGTTCATTTGAATGTAATGAAATCCATCATGTTTGTATGAAAATCCGGTATTTTATATGATTTCCGTCGTTGTTATATGAAATATCAGTTTGTCTACGTGTTTGCGTGAATTTCATCTGGTTGGTTGAGTTGCTGTCATAATGTGTGCGGCTACGGTTGGATGGCATAATTTACGGGTCGTCGGTCGGTCTGCGGGTGGCTCAAGCGGTGTTGTGGGACAAAAAAAACACAGCACATGCGAGCTCGTCTCCAATGTGTGCGCTGGAGGATGCATGAACACCCGATCCATTCCTCGTTCATCGGTGGCAAAGGCACCGGTGGACAAAAGGGTCGCCAATATTTTGGCTACCCCGGGCAAGATCCAAATAGCCCCTCCCAACAGATTCAAATCCCTCTTTTGCCATGTAATTTTGCCATGTGTTGTTTTCATGGACTAGCAAGATGCCCGTGCATTGCACTGAACATCAAGATGCATTTTTTTACAAACTCCCGCATGCATGCAAGGGATAATTAATGTCCTCCTTTGCTAGTACCACAAGGAAAACACCACTAATATTGCAACAATTAGTGTTAGTGGCCTTGTATATCTGCAAATTGTAATTTTGATAGTGGCCCCTTGTATATAAAAATGGAGGGAGAAAGATGAGAGATAAGGTTAGGAGGAGTGGGGCGTGGTGGTGACTGGTGGTCGGACTGGGCGGAGGCATGGGGATGGACGGTGTGTCTAGGTTTGTATCTCTCTCACTGTCTCACACACACCCACGTAGGTGGGGGCGTGCACGAAGAGAAGAGGTGCACGCACGGCGCACGTACTCCCGTCTCTTTCCCAACCACACCCGCGCAAGTACACGGTGGAGCTCATTTCTGTACGAAAAGGCAGCCCACGTGGTAATTTGACATGTGTACTGGTTGTCGACTTGGTGGAGGGAGAATCGTCTACCACGGGTGAACAAACAAATTGCAACTTGACGTGTTATGTTAAAAAAGAGGCAAACCATGTGGGGCCTACCTTAGAGGAAAGGCTCTATACACTGGAGTACTTTTTATGTGTCCCATCAACTCGCAGAACGAGGAGAAGCTTACTTAGTACACCGTCACCCACGCCCATGGGCGCGGTGGCTCGCAGGATGAGGTGAAGCTTGCTTACGAGTAGTAGTAGTAGTAGTAGTAGTAGTAGTAGTAGTAGTAGTAGTAGTACTGTACGCCTTACGCCCGCTCCCTCGCCCATGCGCGTGGTGGCTCGCAGCACAAGGAGAAAATTTTACTACTCCCTCCATTTACTCCGTAGTACCTTGGTTAGAGAGATTATCATATTGTTTGGAATATATATGTCCTTAAGTACTCCCTCCATTTACTTATATAAGGCCTCTATAAAAAACACATTTTGCATCTATACAAGGCCACAAATAGTAATCGAGACAAAAGTTACTACTCCCTCCTTTCCAGTTTATGGCTCAATTTCAAAATCTCTCCAACCAAGGTAGACGGTGAGTGGTCGAATTAATTTCGTAGTTTGCACAAGTAATTAGTACACTCGTTTTTCTCAAGAAGTTATGTTTACCGATGCATTAATTAGAACGAATGCATGAATGACCACTAAATTTCCATGAACTTCTACATGCACTGGTTAGTTTCCTCTTGACACTGCTTGCATCGGGTGATCTAACGCACCTCGAAATCCAACATGTAATGGTACTACTAGTAGTAGTAGAATTGAGACTTATCAAATGGAAAAACGAATGCTTTTTAGATGAGCCCTATAAACCCTAGTGGGCACGTACTCCGTAAAAACAGATTTTTCCAAAACTAAGTTGCTCCCTTTCATGAATTCTGTAGTATACTCCTCCGTCGACGCTCCCTTTCATGAATTCTGTACTTCCTGTCGCCGACATGTGGGACATATACCAACTGAGTCCATGTGTCAAGCACCAAATAATAGTGCAGAACAGCAGGGGACGCACCCCACTCGTACCGGCCCAGCAGTAGTAATGAGCAATGAGATGTCAAATCACAATGCCGCACCTTCCCAGACGGACGAAGCAACCATTATTTCACACTTCGGTTCGCCATCATCTCAAACCACGTAGTATTGCTTCTGCCTCAAGAGGGACACGCGCATCACCTTGGTACATCATGACACATGGGACCGCATGACAAGCCATGCTCCCCCGCCGATCGCTCGGTAAAATCACCTCATTTTTACTATACTTCCTCCGTATTGGTTTACTACATGGCATGCACATCGTTCTAGGTTGAGAAATTAACTGGCTATATATGTGATGAACAGTACTCTAGCCTTTTAAAAAATGTATACTTTTGTACAGTAGTAGTATCGATGGATTGCGCCATGGAGCAAAAATTGAAATTAAAAAAGGTGGTACATATAGAGAGCGCTCATCGCCAAATTATGCATATAGTACTATTAAAAAAGCTAGTACGTGCTTAATTGGGGTGCTAAATTCTATTAAAGAAATACTAGTAGTATGTACATATTGAAGAGTTAAAGTAACGAGAAGAAACATAACATAGTCTGCTGGGGGCTCAGCACAGCACACACCTCAAATTAAACTAAGCACACCTGAAATTAAACTATGCAACTAATCCGGCAGACACTGCATTAGAACCACCATGGGCAACGATACTGACACCTTACTCACTCGGAGTCCTCGTCCACGTCCTCGACTTCGTCCTTGTCCCTCTTCCTCTTGGCCGATACTTCTTTTCTTGAACATCACACTTGGCTCTTGCTCTTCATCCAACCCTTGTAGATATTGAAACAAAGGTAGCCATCCATTGCAGCGTAGTGGATGTGGTCTATATCTAGTACATTCCGCTACCATGCATGACGATGAAACGTGTAATGAGGTTTCTCCAGTTTACGGTACGAAGGATGAACCATGGCTCCTGCCAGGGTCAGCATTTAAGGCTGGCCACCAGAGGGCAGCAGCCGATTCTTCTGGAGGTCGAAGGGGTTGCCTACAATGAGGTCTATCCAACCCAGGACTTCTTTGTCATTCCTAAAGTGTACAGTAACGAATTTGACTAGGTTGCTCTCGAGGAAGTTCTTAAAATCCAGGCATTCAACGTCGGCATGGCATATGTGGTAGACCAAGCATAAGTCATGCATGCAAACCTGGATGATGGCGGGCTTCTTCCTCTCTTTGTCCTTTAGATCCTTCTCTCGTCCAAGGACTGTGGTGTACTCAACATCTAGCCCGGCGACCCACTCATCATCTGAGTTTTCGAACATGCGTCTGAAGCGAGAAATGCATCCTTTCACCGTCGCGGAAGAACGGGTGTAGATGACGTCGAACTCATCGCCCGTGATGGTTCTAACCTTGTACTCACTGCCGATCATGGAGATTTGGGACGCCATGGATTTGGGAGGAGGGTTAGGATTAATGGAACTGCCATAATGTGAAAGGACGGGATGACTAGGAGCGAACCGCCGTAATATTAAAGCATGTACGGGGACGAGTAGGAGTGAACTGCCAGCGTGCGAATGGCAGGGTAGTGGCTTTCCATTCTCCCATGATACGGGCTTCTGAGAGCCCTTGGATCTGAGATCAAACGGTTGCATGGCGTGATTCTAGACCTATGGGTGAATATCCTATCCTGGAGGGTTATTCTTCAAATTTTCAGCAACTTAGCATGCGACTGTTTGATCTCAGATCCAAGGGCTGCCAGCAGCCCGTATCATGGCCGCGCCTACCACGACCGTCGCGTCGCTCGTGCGGTCGTGACCTTGGAGATTTAACATGGTGCATTAGTATATCTGATGTTGGCATGTCATCACTTAGTCACGCATACTACAACAAGGTTAGCTATAAGGTTGGCTATAAGTGTATTTTTTCACTTCTCTCTATCTCTTTCTTCGTACTCCCTCCGTCCCATAATATAAGAACGTTTTTGACACTAGTGTAGTGCCAAAAACATTCTTATATTATGGGACACAGGGAGTAGTATTTATTGCATTTGCCAAGGAGTGACCTCTTCCAATGAAATGGTGTGCTTATTAGTTTTTTGTTGCTAAGTTTGCTTCATTTAATTAGTTATAGACTCCAAATTGTCTATTCACCTAGGTACACGCGCTTAGCACCGTTTCTTCCTTGGGTCACCAAACTAGTCTCTCTCTTCTTGATTAACTTGCCACATCAGACTTTATGCCTATGTGGCAAGCTTAGCACCTGTAGGAGCAAGTAAGTACGATAGTGCGCTTTACATGGCATTTTTGCATATGTGGAGGAAAGAGAGGCAAGGAAAAAGTGGAGAAGTGGGCTCTCATGCAAGAGCCAGCCTCTACTACATGGTGGAGCATTGGGAGAGGCACCTATATGGAGGTGGTCAGGAATTGGGAGACTCACGCCGGTCGTAGCACCATAGTTAAAATGATAATGGCAAGTCAAATCACGTGGCCCCACCTGTCCAGCAGTAACTCGTTGTCAAATCACACATCCCTATGTTTGCAGCAGCCTACCCCCTCGTCTTCTCGGGTCTCTGTCGAACCGACTAGGCGGAACTGCCCTGCCTACCACGCAGGAAAAGCCCCGCCCTCGACTTTTAAATACAACTAAATTCGCTTAAGAATCCAATGATATACTTTTTGTAACATAGTAACTCATATTTAGTTAGTCAAATGGATGACCTAGAACTACGGGCATGCCCTATAAACCCAGACGCCTAAAAATAAAAACGAGACGAAGAGGGTAGTTCAGCACGTATCTTTTTAGATCAATATAGTCGGGAT
The DNA here is from genome assembly GCF_018294505.1 of Triticum aestivum. NCBI lineage: Eukaryota > Viridiplantae > Streptophyta > Magnoliopsida > Poales > Poaceae > Triticum > Triticum aestivum. The sequence goes on from NC_057798.1 coordinate 248,726,817, forward strand.
TCACCATGGAGCAAAACCAAGTGGTAGGCTGCTCCTGTCGTGTTGGCGTAGCAACTCAAGCAGGGTCAGTCCGCACACGAAATGGCGACACACTTAACAGGACCCCTTTGGCCGACATGTGGCTCATCCACCATCTTGTTCCACGTGCGATGCACCAAATTACAGTTTGGAGCAGTGGTTGGAATTGGAGGCACCCCGGTCGTAGCGCTGCAGTAGTAGAAAATGAGCGATGAGGGGTCAAATCAAAAAGCCCCACCTTTTCCGCATTAAGCTAGACGGACGAAGCAACCATCATTTCACTCTAGGGCGCAAGAGCATAAAGAAAAGAGAAAACAATGATGCGTGCGGCAGCTACCTAGGGCACCCTAGGGTAGGGGTCTCCACTACAGATCCTTTTCTTTGAAAGCGCCTCCACTACAAATCGACTTCTCCCTCGTCCTCTTGAAGAAAACCGATGATGAGTGCGGCGGTAGGGTTTGTAGGAGTACTACGGCATGCGGGGCCACGTCGTAGTAAACGGGTTCGAGTCGACGCCTTAAATATGTGTGGGCCGCTTGGTGTTACGGGAACGAGGCAGCATTTTGGGTTCGGGGACCAGTGGAGAAATAGTACATACAAAAAATTGTGGACGTAGGTTCAACCAAAAGGCAATGATGCATGGGCCCTGCATTTTGATATACCCGGGGCTGCGTGAAATTTTTTACTCTACTCAAAACTAGTCAGGTACACATGCATTGAACACATGAGATTTCAAAACCAAATTATGAATAAATACACATTATAGCATGTAAAGCTTTGAGTCATATATGCATGATGTAGATGTTCATTTAGTTCTTATAGTTCATCTCATTCAAAATCAATTAGTTTTATAAAAATGTTAAGATTCATGGGGTTGTGCATTGTAAAGCATAAAGTAAAAAACAAATAATGGCAATTCAATTAGAAAAAAAATCAATTATGATACAGAAGATTCTAGAACAAAGGAGAAGTGCTTGTGTTTTGAGGATTGTGAATTATGCTTAAGTTCAACCATGGCGTCTTCTAAATTGTACATGTGGCAGATCTGGTGGAATGTTGATGATATCCAACGGCCAGTAGTGCTCGGATTTGCCATCTCTGCTCTGTCGGATTAGCTTCATCCAGCGACCATCTTTCAAAGTAATTGGCACACTATATAGTTCTTGTGCCGTAGTTGCATGTGTTGGAAAAAAGCTACTAGTGGGTTGTACTATCTATTTAGGAATAGAAGATGTATGCATGGAAGTTGTAGCGAAAGAGATGACATGGAGCATCTCAATTCCTATGAGTAGGGATTGGAAAAGAGGTGTCATTTGGTTCACAACATAGGAACTTTTCTATTGAATCTAGAGATGACATGTATCTCAATTCCTATGAGGAGGGATTAGAAAAGAGATGTAATTTGGTTCATATCATAGGAACTTTTCTATTGAATATACGCTAATGTTTATTTTCCTTTGAAATTAAGGGAGTATAGGAATCCATTTATATGAACCAAGTGGCTCTAAAGCTATAGAAATGATATCATGCTTATTTCCTTTGAAATGTGGAGTATATGAATCTATTCCTATGAACCAATTGGCTCTAAAGGAAAAAATCCTATAAAAAATCATATCATATAGAGTTCCGATGATATTCCTCGACACTAAAAGATGGTTGAAATTGCTGCGGGTGATACGATGGTCTTTCTTTGTAGACTCCTCACCCATCTTTATAGTTACCTCTCGAAGATGAATGAAATGATATATACAGGGTATTCTACATGTGCAATTTGGTACACGAAAACTCGGTAAAAGTTTGCGAGGTTCGAATTTTCAACAAAGCTATATGCACTGCATTTCGGAATGGAAGGAGCATATGACAGTTGCTAACACTCACGTGGAAGATTTGTGTGTAGGAGGAGTGGCTGTTCTGTTAAATGACATGGCAAAACTGACACTGTCGGATGCCGATCTAACGGTTCTTACGGCGTTCGTCGGGAAAAGGCTTGTGGCGAACGTTTGTCGGATAATGATTTATGGACACATGCATTGCATTGATACGTGCCCCCCTCTCTCTCACGCACACGCACCCTCATGAGTCACGACTCTCCTGAGTCCTCTCGCAGACTCGCATGTCGCACCCACCGTCTATCTGCAGGTAGACGTCACGCACATATGTGCTCTTCACACCCTACCCTCAGAACTTCTAAAAAACAAAAGACGTCGCGCACATTTTATTTTAGCTCACACGTCACACACTTATACTATTACTCTTGCGGCAAACGTTCTTTGGGCATAGTATATTGTACTCTCACGAAGAGAAGCAGTGCACGCACGCACTAATTCTCTCACACCCACTCGTGGGTACACGTAGGGGCGCATTTTTTTGAAGCTGGTACAACAAAATCACTCCACTATATATATAAGAAGGAGCCTTTGCGCTGGCTTTACTAGGGTTCCTCTCGTTCACTCTCTCATGCTCTCCAGATCTAAGAAAGACATAGATGGCCACACTCTCTCTCAGCTCACGGCTGGTCACAAATCCGGCCAGACAACCTCGATCGGGGCAGGGTTGTAGGTGCATCATTCACGCTGTCGTCAGCGATGAGGGAGGAGACCAACGGCTGCCCGCGTGTCCCGATCGGTGGCCGTGCCATTCTCTCCGAGAGAGCACCAACTCGGGAGGGCCTTCGACCCCTTCTTCCTCCCTGCGGTATTGTGGCCAAGATGCTACCTCCCGACGCCGTCTTTGCCACATGCCGACGACCCTCAGGTATATATTCCTTCGAAACCTGCCTTGCTCTACTGCCCCAGCTCCCTTCATGTGGATCTTTTTCTACTTCGTTCCGCTGTTCCAAAGCCACCTAGGCTTTTACTATTATTAGAGGTGAAGTTAGTTCATACAGTCGACTCTAAGCGTTGGTTCAAACAGGGAAGAGAGTGGGAAAGCTGTAGCATGAATCTAGGACTTGGTTCTAAGGGGAAACGGGGGAAGTAGTAGATACTGGCTACCCAACCGGTCTCTTGGTTGAAAAGACGAAGAAAGCATGGTGGATGGCAAAGGGTGGGGGAAGTGGACCTATCTCTTGGTTGAAAAAGGAAAGAAACACTAGTAGAAAAAGGACCTAATGTGAGATACATTAGTCCCAGATTGATTTTGGCCCGGTATTAATGGTACCATTAGTGCCGGTTCGAACGGCTATGCATTAATGCCGGTTCGTTTTGAACCTTTAGTACCGGTTTGTGCCACGAACCGGTACTAAAGGGGTGGTGGCAGGCTAGCGTCAGGCCGGGGCCCCGCGATCACCTTTAGTATCGGTTCGTGGCACAAACCGGTACTAAAGGT
>NC_057798.1:248730553-248738088 GCF_018294505.1 Triticum aestivum
AAAAATAAAATTCTTCAAGATGTAGTTATATTACTACATCTACTAGTTAGGAAAATTAAAAAACTTAAATTTGGACATGTTTTGCAAAAAGTGTAGGGAAAATGTAAAACGGCTATAACTTTTGCATACGATGCCAGAAAAAAATGTATAATATATCAAAAAATTCAGCACGAAAATCTGCATCCGATGGTGACCGCCTACGGCTTGTTTGCAATTTTTTAGAATCCTCAAATTCCAAAAGGAGAAAAAGATATGCTCAAATTTAAGTTTTTTTTTAATTTTGGTTAAATATGGTCAAACTATAGTCAAACTACTTATTCAAGAAGTATTAATGTTACTACATACTTATTCAAGAATAATAGTGTTACTAAATAATTATTTCATTTTTTTGAATTTTGGTCAAATCTGGTCAAACTATGGTCAAACTTATTCAAGAAATATTAGTGTTACTAAATAATTACTGTTTTTTAGAATAATAGTTTCAAACTCAAACGGTGAAATGTGTGACCTACTGCTCAAGCTAAACTGCTGAGGGTTAATAGGATTTACAGCTTACATTTGTCAGGAAAGCAACAAGTGCAGACTTGGAAAGTAGGGGGAATAGAACTCCGAAATTAAGCGTGCTCGGGCTGGGGGAGTGAGAGGATGGGTGACCGGTCGGGAAGTTAGACGATTTAGAATGAGTGATCCACACTTGAGTAGTTAAGAGGGGCGATTAGAGACTAAATCATCAAATAATTCATAAAATTGAAAATTGAAAAAAAATCAAATGTTTTTTTTCCAAAATTTTCAAAAAATAATTTCAAAAAATAATACCTTTAGTACCGGTTGGTAACACCAACCAGTACTAAAGGTCCCCCATAGCACGGCGCGAGCTCACGCCACGTGGCGGGCCTTTAGTGGCGATTCGTGCCGAACCGGTACTAAGGGGGGGCCTTTAGTCTCCACTCTTTAGTGCCGGTTGCAAACCCGGTACTAAAGGCCCTTATGAACCGGTATTAAAGCTCCATTTTCTACTAGTGAAAGTGACGGGTGTTGGGGGACAACGCAAATGAGAATGAGCAGGTCTAGATTTCCTGTGCTCACATAGGAAAATGTCGCCGAGGAGATGAAAAATGGGACAAATGCAGACATGCTGCCTGAGTGTTTGCCGCTCTCGGCAGCCACATCTGACTCACCACTTTATGCCCCTACTGTCCCTACGCCCATATCGCTATCGTTAATGTAAAATCACATGAAGTATTAAGCAATGCCACCTAATGTCACTATACGTAATGGTCTAGTGTCGTCGATAAATTGAAGCAATGCCACCACCATTTTATGAAGTGCTTTCGTCTTGCTTTATTTCCCATGAATTGTGTTTTTGCAGTTACACTTAAATCTCACACCGCTAACATTGCTTCATCCCAGTGGAACTGCACAAATTTGATTGCACATTTATAGACCATGTGCTACTCTCATGACAGTAATACTAATGCTATTGTTTCGCATGTTAATTTAGTGTCATTGTTGATGTGATATGATGCTACTTACTTAAGGACTCTTCATACTGTCAATCTAGTGCCAATTATAACACAATACATGTTGTTGTTAATCATACGCCACTGCAAATATCTCTCACTGTTTAAATAACCGTATTTCGTATTTGCGCAAATAGGGATGTCTGTCTCCATATCGTTTTGGGATGTCTGTCTCCGTATCGTTTCTATCCGCGCAATCAAAAGCACACACCTCAGTTTTAGTACAACTGCGCAAAATGAGATGGCTATCCCTTGTTGCCGTCGTCTAACCTCCCGTCTTCAAGGTATTCCTACATTGGTAGTAACTAAGGTAGAATGACCAACGCAATCTGAAAGAAGCTGATTCGTACGTTTTACTTCCTGATTGCAGTGCAGGGAAGAGCGAAAACAACTGCATCCTAGTCCGGAGTGCACTTTCTACCAGTTCATCCATGAACCGAGGACTAGCTGGCACGGCTACACGGCGGTTTTTTGGACAGGTGCGCGGACAGGAGGCATTGTGGTCTGCTTATTTCTGCAAATAGCGGTGCTTAAATTTAGTGGAATGCACAAGAATTTCACTAATTGGTTATTCTGGAATGAGAGAACCTAACCCTGGATGGTGGCAACAAGAAAAAATCACAGTGAACTCCAGGAAATTTAAGCCTGCCGAGAGGCCCTTTGCTCAGAGAAGTCTTGCTTGTTTTTTCCTGACTAGCACAAATGCCCGTGCATTGCAACGGGATAAAAACCTAACGTGAACCTGGTGAACAACCCTTTATATTGGACATGCATTTGGACCGGCTAGTTGCTCTCATGAAATTTGGTAAGTGCATAAAAAGCAAAACAAACAGTATTAACTTTATAAAATCTAGCTTACATATTTTGTCCAATATGTGTGTGTTTTCTTGCTCTTTTGTGTTTCATATCACACTGACTTTATAAACAATTAGTTAAGGCTGAGAAACTTTCTGCATTAGTCATATCCAATACTCATTATAGTAGAAATAATCAAAGCATTACGAATTATGAATAAGCACATATATAATTCAAAGAACATGGGACACTGGTAGAAAAAGGGCCTTTGGTCGCGGTTCGCAACTGCCATTAGTCGCGGTTGCGCAACCGCGACCGAACGGGCGCGACTAAAGGCCCCGCCCTTTAGTCGCGGTTGCTTAAGAACCGCGACTAAAGGCCCGTCCACGTGGGCGCCAGGTGGCCGTCGGGGCGGAGGACCTTTAGTCGCGGTTCTTCTGGCCAACCGCGACTAAAGGCCGCCGCAGGTTTAGGGTTTTAGCCCCCCCCTTAAACCTGTTTTCTGTTTAATTTGTATTGTTTTATTTCTTTTGTGCTTTATTTTAATTTTGAAGGTGTTTCACATATTCTACGGTACTACATACATGCATATGAATGTACAATTTCAAACAAATTTGAAATTAGAACCAAAAAGAATTCAAGAGGAATATACAATATATATTCAATATCATCGGATGACCATATACAATTTTGAACAAGTTTCCATACATAATTTAATGCATATAAAGTTCTACGTCCTCGTAATGGTGTTCTCCTTTAGGATGGAGGACTTCCCTCCTGAACCATCCAGCTAGTTCCTCTTGAAGTGGTCGGAAGCGAGCTTCTGGACTAAGCATCATCCGGAGGTTATTCCTCTGAGCATTGGTATCACTCGGAACCCGCTCAGAGGTGTATCTCCGGATCATCTCACAGACATAGTATGCACATAGATTGGTCCCCGCTGGCTGAATATCCTCACCATTCTTAGCCTTTGCCCTTTTGAATTCTAGCTCTTTTTTGAATTCACCGACCTTTGTATCTACGAACCGTCTCCAAACCCTACGAGGCAAAGAAAATTAAATGAACAAGAGAGTTATTAGTTACTTGATATTAGGAAATGAACGAAATAGGCCGATCGATATAGAGCGCAAATGAATGAAAATAATTACTTCTGCAACATTCTTCTCATGTCGACCCAAAGCTTTGGATCCTTATTCAGAGAGTCGTGGACGAGACATTCTGAGGTGTCAACTTTAATTACTAGCAGAATCCAGTGGAACCTGCGGACACGATACATGCACAATACGTCATGCATAACTCATCGATTAGCCGGCCACATACCATGCATGGAGTAAACAAAAGAGAATGTGCTCAAGACAGAAACACTCACCCAAAATGGTAAGGAAATAGAATATCACTTTTGAGTTCCTGCTTTGTAAGAAACTGCCACAGGTCTGCCTCCATGTCGGCGGGGTGATGCTCCAACACATATCCATTAACGATGTGTGGGTCAATGAACCCAACATCATGGATGTTCCTTACTCTGCATTCCTTCATCTTCATTCTGCATGTATAATAGCGGACACAACAATATAGTTAGGACATATATATAGTGCAGGCAATATGAACGAGATGGGGTAGAAATAAATCACTTACAGAACGTAGCAACTGATGATAGATTTGTCGAGCTCGCGCAGATTGAAAAGCTGGAACAATTCACTCAGATGAATTTGTACATAGTAATGTTTGAAGTGATGCTCATATCTAACTTCCGCATAAATATATTCTTTGGCGTTTTTATTTTTTATGTAACCCTTGTACCATTTCAGCAGACCTTTCATTTGTGGAGGTAGATCCTGTTCCTGCGCAGGCTCGACGAGAGGCCCATTCTTCACATATGTAATTACTACCTCCTTCACTGGCGCCTCATCAAGGCCTAACAGTTCACGAAGAGTAATACCTAAGTTGGCCACTTGTTCTCTGGCACTCGTTACAGTCAATCCATGTGCTGCCGCAGCTGCTATGATATCGGGGTCATCCGGACCGGCGGCTTTCACTATAAGCGGGGAAATCGATTGTTCACTTTGTTCCCCGAGCTGGGCAACTCGTTTCCCGCTTTTTTTACTTTCTAATTCCGTTTTCTCGGCCTCCTCCAAGGCTTTGTTCTCCTGGTTCTCCGCCCGCTCTTTCTTCTCCTTCAACATGAGTGCCTGCCTACGAAGTTCACGTGCATAGTCGTCAGGCAGATTCTTCGCAGCTTGGGACGGTGTGCTCAAAAATGACTTAGCCCACTTCTTTTGCTCATCAGAAAATACTGGCTTGGGCTTGGGCTCTCTTTTCTTCTTGCAGTCCGCCTTCCATTTCTCATGATCAGCAGCCGCGGCCGCGGCAGTTTCCTCGGCACTACGTTCCCAGGGCCTTGTGGGGAGAGGCTTCAATGATGGCTCCGGTACCTTTGTGGTCTTAGGTACATAAGGGTCCGGGTTAATAATCCAGGACTGCTTCTGCTTCTTTGCCGGAGGTGGATTGGGGGGCGGCGTCTGATCACCCGCCGGACGAGGACTGGGGGCGGCGTCTGATCACCCGCCGGACGTTGTGGACTGGGGGGCGTCGACTGACGTGACGGAGGTGTAGGTGAACCGCCACCACCGTAGGGGGGTGGACTTGTTGTCCTTGGCGCCTCGCCTGGAAACTTGATAAACTTCTTTTGCCATAGAATGAAATGGCGCTTGACATCTCCAAGTCTTTTCTCCCCTTCAGGTGTAGCAATGTCAATCTCCAGGTCCTCAAACCCTTGGACTATGTCCTCCACCGTGACACGAGCATAGCCATCTTGAATGGGGGTGTTGTGGTGGAGTGCTCCAGGTAAACATGGTAAAGCATTGCCGATGGCTACCTTCATGGACATGTTCCCGATAGGATAATACAGATGACATTCTTTCATCTCCTTTATATCATCCACGGGGTAGCGAGGAGGCTCCGGTGCAGTAATTTCGACCACCACAGGCTCCGGTGCAGTAATTTCGACCACCAGAGGCTCCGGTGCAGTAATTTCGATCGTCGGTGCATGTGCACCAGCCGGTGGGGCCTCCGTGGAAGCCACACTGCTTCTCCACTGCTGGCTTCTGAGATCCGCTGGATGATCTTCATGCTGCGCCCGAGCTGCATCTCGTTCGGCTACTAGTACACTCACGGTTTTCTTCATCACATCCATTTCCGATGCCAACCGCGCCACAACATCTGCTTCCCGATCCATCTTTCTCTTCCGGCTTCTGTAACCGTACGGGTCATCATTCTGGGGGAACCCTATTTTCCACGGAATGTGCCCCATGCCTCGTACACGTCCTCTGTGTTCAGGATTCCCGAGGGCTTTTGTCAGCGCGTCGTTCTCTCTGTTGAACTTGATCTTCCCCTCTTGAGAATCCCTCATTGCGTCAATAAGGGCTTGGGTGGGTTTAATTATTTTGCCCCAGTAAACACAGTCCCCTGTCTCCGGGTTTAGCGTTCCCCCATGCCCGTACCACCAGCTTTTGGCCCTTGGGTCCCATCCCTCCGTACCTGGACGGATTCCTCGCGCCCTCAGCTCGTTCTCCATCTTCTCCCACCTAGGCTCCCAAAGGCGATACCCTCCTGGCCCCATAATATGATTATACTCCTTCTTAGCCGCATTTTCCTTATTTTTCCGATATTTGAATGAACTGCTCCGATTTCTTTTGCTTCACAAATTCTGGCCAATCAAGTTTCAGTTTCTCATATTGTCCTTTGAAATCCGGAGTCTTGTTCTGCTTGACAAAGTCATGGGCTAGATTTTGCTTGAATTTCCGGAATGCGTCGGCCATCTTATGAAGAGCGAACTGTTTGACTAGCCTCCTCCTCTCCTTGTTTTCCTCAATCTTGTTACCCTCCTCATCGAATTTGTTGTATTCCGGAGGTAGAACGAAATGTTCCATAAGCTTTTTGAAGAAATCTTTTTTTGTTCTCTTATCGACAAAAGTGAAACCAGCAATTCGTGCCTTCTTTGGCTTATTCCACTCCTGGACGGTGATCGAGACGTTGTCTCTAACAATGGCTCCGCATTGGTTGACAAACTTGGTGGCGTTCTTGCGGGGCTCCAGCGGCCTGCCGGTTGCACTGTCGACAACCTCGATGGTGCATGTTTCTCCTTGTTTCATCGTCTTGGTTGCGCCATGCTTTGACGACGTACTCGATTGTTTCGACGATCCGGCCGAGGGCTAAAATAAGAAAGAGAGTCGCGCGCGTTAGTCCACACATATTTATTCAAATCAGTTAGTTTGTATCACCAGAGGCTCAATGTATATATATACCTCGGCGCCGGAGGTGGTTGCTACTTCCATTTGAAGATCGTCGTTTATCGACGTTTGTTCGGCATCATCTTGCTAACGGCGCCCTTCATCTTCACCGTCAAGGTTCAGATAAGAAGAGATATCATCTTCTTCTTGTCCGGTCGGCACATATAGAATATCGCCGTTTATGATGCCGAACATATGTGCTTCACCGTCCGGATCATAGTTGTCCATAATCGGGTCAGCTCTATCGTCCGCCATTATGTCAGTCCTGAAAACATGTAGTAAAAACAAATTAATTAAGTGAAGAAGGGGGGCGGTGGCGGTGGCGGTGGCGAAAGGGCGGTGTCAAAAGGAGGGGGCGAGGAAGGGGTGGGAGAGGGTGTCACGGTAGAGCGCGAGACGGGGCGGCAGACGACGGCGTCACGGAGAGGGAGGCGAGGAAGGGGTGGGAGAGGGTGTCACGGTAGAGCGCGAGATGGGGCGACAGACGACGGCGTCACAGAGAGGGAGGCGAGGACAACACACATTTATAACCCTCGCCGTCCCCTCTCGATCCCTAAAAAATACACCGCGCGCATCGCCGCCCCCCTCGCCGCCCCCTCTCCGTATATACGTTTTTTTGTTAATTATCAAATTTTACGGTTTTTTTTGTTAATTATCAAGTTTTAAGTTATTTTACCATTTTTGTTAAACTAATTAACTAGTTAAAATTAAAAAGAACAAAAACAAATTCTCTCTCTCTCTCCACGATCTCGATCGCTCTCTGTAGAGCAGCGTTGAGGGCGGCGAGGCCGGCCCGAGGTGGATTGGGCGGCGGCGTTGAGGGCGGCGAGGCCGGCCGGCGGCGTTGAGGGCAGCGAGGCCGGCCGGCGGCGTTGAGGGCGGGCGAGAGGCGGCGTGGTGGGCGAGGGAGGCCGGCGGGCGGCGTACGAGG
>NC_057798.1:248740342-248742459 GCF_018294505.1 Triticum aestivum
TTTGGTACAATAAATTATTACACATCATTTCTTCCCTTGTGTCCCTGCTTGCTTACGATTGTGCCGTATCCATGGAGCATCCTCATCATTTAACTTAATGCTTGGGTCGGTGTTCACTTTGAAGGGCGGAATTTCAGCAAACATATTATAATCTTCTGACATGTCTGTCTTGTCCTCCACTCCCACGATGTTTCTTTTCCCTGAAAGAACAATGTGGCACTTTGGATCATCGCATGATGTACTGATCGTTTTCTTATCTTTCCGTTTCCTCGGTTTGCTACTCATGTCCTTCACATAGAAAACCTGAGCGACATCTTTCGCTAGGACGAATGGTTCGTCAAGGTAACCAAGATTGTTGAAATCCACCATTGTCATTCCGTATTGCTGGTCCACCTTTACCCCACCTCCTGTTAGGTTGAACCATTTGCACCGGAACAAAGGGACCTTAAAGGAGGGTCCATAGTCAAGTTCCCATATCTCCTCTATGTAACCATAATATGTGACCTTTTGCCCATTCTCGGTTGCTGCATCAAAGCGGACACCACTGTTTTGGTTGGTGCTCTTTTTATCTTGGGCGATCGTGTAAAATGTATTCCCATTTATCTCGTACCCTTGGAAAGTCGTTATAGTCGAAGATGGTGTCTTGGCCAACATGTACAGCTGATCTACAACATCATTGTCATTCATTAAATGTTTTCTCAACCAACTGCCCAAAGTCTCCATGTGGGCCTTCCTAATCCAGGATTCAGGCTTCCCCGGGTTGTCAGAGCGTAAAATATTCTTGTGTTTCTCAAAGTACGGAGCCACCAAGCTGGAATTGGTCAGTACAGTGTGGTGTGCTTCAGTCAGAGAATGGCCGTCCATACATGTCGTTGATTTCCTTCCGATCGTGCCTTTTCCACTTAGTCTCCCCTCGTGCCGCGATCGAGGAAGACCAATCGGCTTAAGGTCAGGAACAAAGTCAACACAAAACTCAATTACCTCCTCATTTCCATAGCCCTTGGCGATGCTTCCTTCTGGCCTAGCACGGTTACGAACATATTTCTTTAATACTCCCATGAACCTCTCGAGAACATATTGTGTAGAAATACAGGACCGAGAATGAAAATCTCTTCGACTAGGTGAACCAAGAGGTGCGTCATAATATTGAAGAAGGATGGCGGGAACACCAACTTGAAACTGACAAGACATTGGATCACATCGTTCTGTAACCGTGGTAGATCTTCTGGATTGATTACCTTCTGAGAGATTGCATTGAGGAATGCACATAGCTTCACAATGGCTACTCGAACATTTTCCGGCAGGAGCCCCCTCAAAGCAATCGGAAGCAATTGCGTCATAATCACGTGGCAGTCGTGAGACTTCAGGTTTTGGAACTTTTTCTCCGCCATGTTTATTATTCCCTTTATATTGGACGAGAATCCAGACGGGACCTTCATACTGCTCAGGCATTCAAAAAAGATGACCTTCTCTTCTTTGGTCAGAGCGTAGCTGGCACGACCTTGAAACAATTCCGGATGCCGGTCATCAGGGTCTTTCAAACGTTGCTGGTCCTGCCATGCTTCCTTTGTATCATTTGTCTTCCCATACACGCCCAAGAAGCTTAGGAGGTTCACGCAAATATTCTTCGTAACGTGCATCACGTTGATTGCAGAGCGGACTTCTAGGACTTTCCAATATTCTAGCTCCCAGAATATAGATTTCTTCTTCCACATGGCTGCGTGCCCGTCAGCTCCCTTCAGAACTGATTGTCCGCCAGGACCCTTTCCAAAGATGACTTTCAAATCCTTGACCATATCAAATACCTCAGCACCAGTGCGTTCCGCAGGCTTCGGCCGGTGATCTGCCTTGCCGTTGTAATGCTTGCCTTTCTTTCTTACTGGATGAATTTTCGGAAGAAATCGACGATGCCCAAGGTACACGTTCTTCTTACAATTTGGCAAATGTACACTTTCAGTCTCATGTAAGCAGTGCGTGCATGCATTGTATCCCTTATTTGACAGTCCCGAAAGGTTACTAAGAGCAGGCCAATCGTTGATGGTTACGAAAAGCAACGCTCGTAGGTTAAATTCCTCTTTTTTGTGCTCATCCCACACACGGACACCAGGTCTGCCCCA
>NC_057798.1:248743583-248756853 GCF_018294505.1 Triticum aestivum
CTTTAGTCGCGGTTGGCCTGGCCAACCGCGACTAAAGCCCCTCACGTGCACCAGCTGGCCACCGAGCGCCCTGGCCCAAGCCTTTGGTCGCGGTTCGTCTGCCGAACCGCGACTAAAGACTTCATTAGTCGCGGTTCCTACAGTTTCGTGACTAATGGGGCTGGACGGAAGCCTCTTTTTCTACCAGTGGGAGATATCATGCACGCAGTAAAATTAATGAGTAGAGGAAGCACCGAGACGGAGCTAGACATGGCTAGCATGTTTGTGCTGCTGGAACACAACACATGTAGTACTCCAACATCATCTGTTCACCACCCCTCCATAGTTGACCTGCATGTCCTCCTGCTCCGGGAAGAATGCCTGCCATGGCCCGGAGGCAACCATCACGTTCTCGTTAACATTGTACAGACAGATAGTCGGAGGACCAAAGCACGTTGGAACAGTGCCGAATGTCGTGTCGTGGAAGTCCATGACGTCCAGGCCACTCCCTGTCGGTAGCGATTTGTGCTTGACAAAGAACACACTGTAGTGCAAAAGAAAACAAAAAAAGGGACAAATTCACCTTCTATCAAGAGAGCCTCGTTATCATTAACATGATCAGAAGGAACATTCAAACATCAAAGTCACGTCTTTACGAAATAAATCTCGTCGTGCCCGAACTTGTACTACCACTTGCCGAAGTTAATGACCCAGAGCCCTTGTTGCCGAGCTAGTTGTAATTATTTTCTAAAATATATCAGAGCATCAGAGAACCTGGTAATTATTTTCTAAAATATGATATTTGTATCGAAACAATCTCTTAGGCATTAGTTACATTAGAGAGCTAGTTTTTTCATGTTTTGTAAGGGCATGTTAGCATCAGCTCATGCACTTCCTAGTCATAGGTCGCTGGAATTTGACTATGGTGCTAGTAGTGAGCTTACATTGGTTGGCCACGCACATGCTTCCCATCGTTCTGAACTACTGATATCTTCCCATCGTGCTGAACTACTGATATCATTTTATTCTTTTCTTTGACAGGGTGGATGCATGCTAGTGCGCATATGGTTTCACATCCAAAAATTCATAAAAACACATGCTACATTCTGAAGGGAAAATGGATCGTACATGCTATAGTTACCATTTACTACCTAATCAACTGAGTTATCAATAACCAAGCATAATAATGTTGGTTCAATCATCTTAAGGTTTTTTTTTCAATCATCTTAAGGGGCATGTCAAAATAGTACAAAGTGTATATTAAATGGAAAAGGAACTAAATGGATCATATATATACGACTCAGAAGGATGCACTGAGGCACTTTTCAAAGCAATCGTGCAGGACGCACTAACCACAATCAAATTATGGTTCAGAGATGCACATAATATAGCATTGGACATCAAATAAATCTGAAAAAGCAAAAAAAAATTAAAACAAAAGCAGGCCGGTTGAGTAATGAGTGAGCTGCAAATATCATGTTGAGAAGTGAAACTGGGAAATCACATATTCAAATAAACAGCAGTTAATATGTACTGTCAATGAATTTCAATAAACTAACCATTTGCACTTGTGGTGACTGGTGTATGATTGACTAAAAAAGGGTAAAAGTACTCCCTTAGGGCAGCCAAAGTGTGCCAATGGCTCTGATGGCCTTAGGAAAAAATGGTGGAAAATGATAGCAAATTTAGTCCGTGTACACGCCTAAGCTTCATGGATAACAAATTGTTCAAGTAGCAGTCTTGCTATTTGGTGGCATATAACTGCCAATCATAATCCACAAAGAATTTCTGAAATTTAGATTATTCTGAACATTTTAGTTACCCCGCAGACATTCAGCGGGTAACAGAGGGCATGCATACTATGTAATCTAGGGACATGTGTTATCTAAAGTCTAAACATTGCCTAAAATACTATGCAAAATAAGTACAACTTCAACAAAGAACAAACAATGATATAAGAGATTTCATGCCTAGCCTCAATCAAAATAGTCAACACCCTTTTCTGAAGTGCCCATACCTCTCCTGCTGCCTTTTCCCTGCCTCAACACCTGTATCATAGAGCATACATAATGATAACAATAACATTAGGTTGAGAACCATTGACCCCCTGTACAAAAGAGAGCATAGAGCTAGAAAAGTAACCCGAGAATCTTTATATGATTATATCACAAACCATCTATGAATTGACCAACACATCATTCCAATATAAAATTTATGCAGTGCCATGGAGACCATCTGGCGGGAGCATGCTCCCTTGAGTCCTTGAGGATACAAACAGACATGAATGACTAAGGGGGGACTTGAAATTTCAGTAACTACATGAATAACATGGTTTCCATTTTCAATCTCGACTGAGATGAAAGTGAAGAAACGGTAGGAACAGAGTATTACAAACCTGTGATTGCATTGCCTGCTACAATGCAAAAGGCAGCAAGAAGCGTACCTGCATGAATATGCTGTAGCAATCTGGCAGGGATATCACATACACTCTGAGTCTGCAGCTCTTCTTCTCTCGTGGTTGTCAGATTTTTTCAATAACCAATAGATGCCTGAACCATGGTGGCTTTTACTTGCATATCTGCACACATGAATGAGGTACGGGAAGGAACGGACTATCATAGAGAAGTGGATTCCTATCAAAATAGTGATCGATCTGACAGAGATATACATACAGGCATGGGGACAGCGTGTAACGCCCCGGATACAACTTTCCATATTCGTAACTCCAACTCTTGCCTTTTCCGGAGATGCTATATGTTATTTCCTTCGTGGTTGGGTTTTTGTATGTTGTTTTGCATTTTGTTCTTGTTAGGCATCTCATCACATAGCATCATGTGCATCGCATCCATATGTTTTCATAAAACTTGCATCCGTTCGGGTTCCGCTAGTCCTCTCCGTTGTCCGTTCAGAGTCCAGACACACTTGCACGCGCCCGCGGCACCTCCGAAATATTATTTTATAAGTGGCACAAACATGTTCTCGGAATGGGTTGCAACTTGTCATGCGGTCTTATTATAGTGTAGACAGACCGCCTGCCAAGTTTCGTCGCATTCGGAGTCCATTGGATAGCCCAACCGTTAAACCTACAACCGCAATATAGCCGGTCTATCGTCGGACGTTTTCGGTCTCCGGAAACTGCTGTCGGGCCTCTCTCCCTCTTCTCTCCTGCAGCCCATGGTATCTACATAGCCCACTAATCCCTCCCGCAGCCCACTAACCTCCCCCCTCTGACCCGGAGCCGCACGATCACGATTCAAGGGTTCGAAAAGCACCCAAAACCCCTAACCCTAGACCCCTGCCTATTTAAGAAGCCCCCCTTGCCATTTTTGGGTGCCCCTAGCCTTCCCCTACCCTCAGCCGCCGCATCCCCCTCGAAAACCACGCCACCAGCCAGATCCATCCACCTCCTCCCTGTTTTCCGGCGCCCTCCACCTCACCCGCGCCACTTGGCAGCGCCCCATTGGCCAGCCGTCGCCGCGCAGCCTCCCGCAGCAAACCGCAGGCCGCCATGTGGCCTGGCCACGTCCCCCTGTTCTCCCCGCGCCGCCGCGAGGCCCATCCGCGGCCCGCCGCCGGGCCGAACGGGCCCCGCCAGCCCGCGCGCCTCCCAGCCGTGCCCGAGCGCTCGCTCCCCGCCGCCTCGCATCTCCCTCATCGGGATCGGGCAGGGCCCGATCTCCCTCGCTGCCAAACTGGCTGGCAGACCACCGGAGCGCGCCGCCGTCTAGCCGACCCCACCGCCGACCGCGGGAGAGCCGCGTCGCCCCTGCTCCCTTCCCCTCCTTCGTTCTCCCGATCTCTCTCTAACCTCTCCCTCCGTCTCTCTCTCTGCCTCGTAGGTCGTCATGGGTGTGGACCCGCGCCTCCCGGAGCTCCGCCCACCGTCGCCGTTGCCCAGATCCGTCGCCGGCCGGCCGGATCCGCCCGTTTTCGCTGCGCCGGCCCCTCCTGGCTTCCCTACCGACCGGCGCCAGCGCCGCCTTGCCATGGCCGTCTCCCTCCTGCTCAAGCGAGAGGAGGACGAGCGCCCGCTCGGGCTTGCCTCAGTCCCGCGTGGGCCTCCGCAGCGCACCAGGCCCAGCCGGCCCCTCTCCTCCAGCCGGGCCTCAGCCCATGGGTGAGCTGCCCCAGCGCCTCCCTTTTTTTCCTTTTGCTGGGCCTGTTCCAGTGGTTTCGGCCCGCGTAGGTTTTTTTAGCATCTGTGAATTTGTCTAATTATCCAGTGATTTACAGTTTTGCAGAAAACCCCTCCATGTTCATGCATATAATAACTAATTAACCGTGCATCGGATTATAATGATTCAAACATGTAAAATGCTTAGAATTTTGTGTAGATTAATAATATGCCATTTTCATCCATGTTTAATATGTTTAAATTGCTGTTTGCATTAATTTGCTAATATGCCATGTTAAAATGCTTTAATTCATAACTAAATAACCATAGCTCGGATTTTAAATAAACTTTATATGTAAATGGGGTGGAAAAATGCCTAGATTAACATGGTCCACTTTATGTTGCTGTTTAACAACATTAAAATTGTGTTTAGGGTAGAAAATTACCAAATTCATTTGATGGACATGAGGATTTTCCGGAATTGGTGTTTGTTGTTCCGGCCTCATTTAAACTTGTCTAGATAGGTAGTTTTTCATATGCTTCACCCCTTGCCATGTTTAATAACATTTAACATGGTCGTGTACCTAAACGAGAGCGAACTAAATAACTCAGATGTGGTGTTTTGTCAATATGCAACTCATTGCATATTGAGCTCCACTTAATTTGTAGTATTGTGTGTTGCAGTTTGCCATGCCATGCCTCTTTAAACCGGACATGCATCATACTTGATTGTGCATCATGCCATGACTATGCGTGTGTGTTTACCATGTTGTTTGTTTCTTTCCGGTGTTGCTTGTTAGTTCCGGTAATGTTGCAATTGTGAGGATTTGTTCGACTGCTCCCGTTCGTCTTCTTCATGGACTCGTTCTTCTTCCTAGCGGGATTTCAGGCAAGATGACCGCTACCCTGGATCTCACTACTATCATTGCTATGCTAGTTGCTTCGTTCTATCGCTTTGGTGCGCTACCCATCATCTGTTTGTCGAGCCATCCCATGTTGCCATGAACCTCTAACCCTTGACACCTTTCCTATGCAAACCGTTGTTTGGCTATGTTACCGCTTTGCTCAGCCCCTCTTATTGCGTTGCTAGTTGTAGGTGAAGTTGAAGATTGCTCTATGGTGGACAGGATTTTGGTTGGGATATCACAATATCTCTTATAATATTAATGCATCTATATACTTGGTAAAGGGTGGAAGGCTCGGCCTTATGCCTGGTGTTTTGTTCCACTCTTGCCGCCCTAGTTTCTGTCATACCGGTGTTATGTTCCCGGATTTTGCGTTCCTTACGCGGTCGGGTGATTTATGGGACCCCCTTGACAGTTCGCTTTGAATAAAACTCCTCCAGCAAGGCCCAACATTGACTTTTACCATTTGCCTCACCACCACCTATATTTCCCTTGGGAGTAATTAACCAAAGGGTAATCTTTATTACAGCCCTCCCCCTGGGCCAGTGCTTGTCTAAGTGTTGGTCCGAACCGGGTAGACTGCAGGGCCACCTCGGGGCAACTCGAGGGCTGGTTTTACTCGTAGTCTGACCTATCCGGTGTTGCCCTGAGAACGAGATATGCGCAGCTCCTATCGGGATTGTCGGCGCATCGGGCGGCTTGCTGGTCTTGTTTTACCATTGTCGAAATGTCTTGTAAACCGGGATTCCAAGTCTGATCGGGTCTTCCTGGGAGAAGATCTATTCCTACGTTGATCGCGAGAGCTTGTCATGGGCTAAGTTGGGACACCCCTGCAGGGTATAATCTTTCGAAAGCCGTGCCTGCGGTTATAGGCAGATGGAAATTTGTTAATGTCTGGTTGTAGATAACTTGACACCAGATCTGAATTAAAACGCATCAACCGTGTGTGTAGTCGTGATGGTCTCTTTTCGGCGGAGTCCGCAAAGTGAACACGATTTCTGGGCTATGTTTGACGTAAGTAGGAGTTTAGGATCACTTCTTGATCATTGCTAGTTGAGGACCGTTCCTTTGCTTCTCTTCTCGCTCTTATTTGCGTATGTTAGCCACCATATATGCTTAGTCGCTGCTACACCCTCACCACTTTACCCCTTCCTTTCCCTTTAAGCTTTGCTAGACTTGATACCCATGGTAATGGGATTGCTGAGTCCTCGTGGCTCACAGATTACTACAACAACTGTTGCAGGTACAGGTTTTGCGATGATCATGACGCGAGAGCGATGCTTGCTTGCGTTGAGTTCTTCTACTTCTTCTTCGATCAGGGGATAGGTTCCAGGTCGGCAGCCTGGGCTAGCAGGGTGGATGTCGTTTGAGTTTCTGTTTGTGTTTCATCCGTAGTCGGATGATGCTCTGATGTATTGTGATGTTGTATTCGTGTGGCATTGTATGCCTTATGTATGTATCCCCATCTATTATGTAATGTTGAGGTAATGATATCCACCTTGCAAAAGCGTTTCAATATGCGGGTCTATCCTTGGTGGGACCTTCGAGTTCCTTTTGGATAGGGTCGCATATTGGGCGTGACAAGTTGGTAATCAGAGCCGCGACCGACCATAGGAGCCCCCTTGATTGTTGGCCGTTGTTGAGTCTAGAAGAAAACTATTTTGTGTCTTAGGATTATATATATCGGAGAGTAGGATTCTTTTTACTCCTCATCCCCCTTCGTCGCTCTGGTGAGGACTCTTGTCGTAGATGTTTTGTCTTTTCTCTCCTCAAATTTCACTAATTTTTTTTAGGATCATGCGGGTATCTTGGAATCGTTCCGATGGTTTTGTGACGAGAACATTGCTCTTGGTGCCTCCAGTCTATTTACGTGGCTTTGACCCGAGGAGTCAAGCTCTGAGGTGTTGTCGTCACAATTTTATCGTTGCAGTTCTCGAATACCTGAGATTTGCCGACATCGAAAATCTCTTTTATGCAGTTGTTGGTGAGATAACCCCGATAACCCAGTACTGGGCGAGCTCGGGAGTATTGCCATAACTTGTATAACGGATGCTTTTCTAAGGTTGAGGTACACGATTTCCGAAGGTTTCTTGGTTATGTGTTGACGGATGGATACACCTTGGATGTAGGTATTGTTAGTTTTGGGTGAGATATATATTGCTTCCCCTGTATCCCCAACACCAGATTGCATAACCAGAAAGTTTCGGGAGTTTTATAGGTGGGAATTCAAGTAGCTCCTAGAATATCTTTTCGACAGATGCATGATGTGAGATTGGGGTTTGACGTCTAGTGGTCCGCCTTTCCACGGTCGTTTTTACAGTGGTCTCGTTGTGTCTTAAAGAACCCTTGGCTATGCTGGTTCGGGGACACTTCGTATGTCATGTGCACTGCCTTGTACATGATGGTGTTGTACAGTCAAGCCCGCGTGGTCCCCACCACGAAAACTTCGGACGAAATCTCTATCATATGTTTGTTCCGGCTTATTCTGCAAGCCAAATCCTTTGTTTTGTTTTGAGTTGTGGTATTCGAGTTGCTTCAATGTCAAGTGTTGATTCCATACCTTTCCTAAGTGGTGTTCTCATATTTCTATGGGAGTGGTAATCCTTCTTGATCATCGAGATTGTCATCCCAATTCTTTCCAACCGGCGTGCTTCTCTTCAAGGGATTCGATCATTTCAATATCCGCAAGATCAATTCTAAGTTTTCTCAACGGTGTTTGTTTCATCCGTCCCCAAGTTGCCTTTGTTCTCCCGCCCTCCCACGCTTTTCTTCAAGGACTCATTTATTTTAATCAAGTATCCATTTATTCATGTGAAGTCACTTCTCTCTTTTCAATCAATGTTCTGATCCGGTGATCCCTCGTGAAGTTGCTCACGAGCTACAAGTTCATCAATCTTCATTCTCGTATTCTTCTCCGATGGATCCAATTCAAGCTTTCGGTGTTGATCATATCCCTTTCCTCGTTTCAAATGCTTTCTCATGCCGGTCTACCTCTTAATCACTCACCTCATGCTATTCATTTGTTCTGGAGTGCTGAAGATATCTCGGAAGACTTGTGTTTCCATTCTCAATCCGTTCAAGATATTTCGAGGTTGTTATCTCATTCAAGTCATTTAATTCAACTGGTGCAATCCCCCCTTTCAATCAATTGTTCAACGATGTTTCTTTTGAGTGGGCCCTAACCCACAGGTCTTTTCCCAGGATCTTACCTGACTCTTCTAATTTTCCAGGAGCCATTCCCAAAGTCTTTCGAAGTTTGACGTAAGAATGAATTATCATCTGTCATATGTCTTTCTCCAAGATCTTTCAAATTCTTTTCATCGTTGGTTCAACCTTTCCAATTTTCATTCCGGAGTGCCTCAACAATTTTCATGGTGGTTCTGATCATCATTCTCAACATGTGAAGGCTGAAGAAGAGTTTTCCTCCAAATCTTATCTGTTTCTCTCAAACATTCGTGATTCTAGCTTGGTGTCATCCTCTCATAATTGTTTTCGATTTTGAGAATTTTTTTCATCCATCTGAAGCAATTCAAGAGACTTTTCTGATTGATTCTCCGTAGCCCATTATCTCAGAATTATTCGTTCAAGCTTTCAGCTCTCGTTCTCCAAATCTTACCGGTGCATTGCTCAAGTATTCTCTAATCAGCTCGTGATCTCTTCGTTCTCTTGTATCAAATTCCCTCAAGTATCTTCATTCGTTTTCTAATTCTTACCGGTGATTCACCCCTTTACTTCGTTCGTTTTCAATTCTTACGGTGGTTCGTTCAAGATTTCTCTTCCTTCGTCATCGCATCAATTCATTCATTCATTCGTTCTTTTCAATCCCATCGGTGGTTCCATCTATACCTTCACAAGTTTATGCTATATCTCTCTTAACTCTTTCTATGAGAATAAGTAGTATGCCGAATCCGTTGCTTGTCATCAATTTAAATTGGTGAAGGATAGGCATGACATAATTCTTATTCTTGTTTCATCCAAGTGATTAATTCCTTCTTCCGGAGATTATTCATGATGAAGTAATTCTCGGTTCTAATATTCATCTTTTCTTTCCGGAGTTCCAAGTTTTCTCGGTTATATCGTCGCAAAGCTCCATCTAAATCATCGCAAGGCTTCACCTTGTGTTTTCAACTTCTCTTTCTTTCTATCATCCTTTTATTATCGGAGTTCTTCATGGAGGCTCTACATGATGGTTCATCAAGGATTCTTTTCATTCTTCAATTGTTCTTCAAGATTTTCTCTCGAAGTTATGACCCGCCAAGCTTTACTCTAAAATAAACATGGTGCTCAACACATGTCTTGTTTTGAGGAGTTCAAGTATTCTTCATCTTGCATTCCGAAGTGCAATTCTCTCTATCTTATCTTTTGAGAAGGTGTTATGTCACTCTTGACAATTTCCTTCATGTTTCATGATTCATATGTTGTCAAGAATGAGGTATTTTAAATCCATCATTTTCTCTTCGTTCCAGAGATCTTTTCGACCAATCAACTTCTTCGTTCCAATTATCTTGGGTTATATTTCACCTAAAGCCTTCCCTAAGGAATGTTGCTATTGTGGTGCTTATCAATGATCCAAGTTATCTCTTTATCATCTTTGTGGAAGAGGTTTTTCATCTCTTCATTGTTCTCAAACAAGCAATTGTTTCCGTTAGTGGCCGGTTGTGACCTCATAATTTTGAGATGTTTTTCCATAATCCCACTACAAGCTTGTGCTTTTCGTTGTTGATTTTCCAACAACTCCGTTCAATCCTTCTTTGCAAGTATGCTTTCCAAGTTCATTTGTGGCAGAAGTTGGCATTTTCTTCTCCATTCTTCTATTTCAATGATCTATCTTCTATTCTTACTTCTGGAGGGATGGTGATGTTGCTCTCTTCACTCATCATCTCGAATTGTGAGGACCGTGTTCTTTTCATGCTTATCCATTTGACCGGAGTGTTGTGTCATCTCTTCAAGTTCTTCCATCTTATCAAGTTTTGCCTCTCTTTTCAACCTGAGTGCTGTCTGAAATCCTTCTTACCCCTTGTGCCATTCCTTAAATAGTTCCGGAGGCAGTGTGTTGTTTATTTCATCAAGTATCGTCTCATCTTGTCAAGTTCATGTTCAATTTCTTCCATTTACAGTCGGAGTGCTGTCCAAATTATATCATTATTATCCATTCTTATCTCGTTTCAACCAGAGTGGTTTCAATTCCTTCTTGTCCATTAAACTCTTGATTAATGTCTTTGCAACCTTCAAGTTCTCGTAATGTTCCTTGTTCCTCTTTCTTAGCGGAGTGTTTTCAACTTTGTTCATCTTCGTTGTTTTCTTTCTTCATTTTGCTCAACCTCTCAAGGTTCATGGTTTCACTCGGTTGTCGAAGAAGCAACTTAGTTTACCTCTTCTCTTCCTCTTCCGTTTCCCTCCGGTGCCATCCTAGATCTCGGGACGAGATCCTCTCGTAGTGGTGGAGTGTTGTAACGCCCCGGATACAACTTTCCATATTCGTAACTCCAACTCTTGCCTTTTCCGGAGATGCTATATGTTATTTCCTTCGTGGTTGGGTTTTTGTCTATTGTTTTGCATTTTGTTCTTCTCAGGCATCTCATCTCATAGCATCATGTGCATCGCATCCATATGTTTTCATAAAACTTGCATCCGTTCGGGTTCCTCCGGTCCTCTCCGTTGTCTGTTCGGAGTCTAGACACACTTGCATGCGCCCGCGGCACCTCCGAAATATTATTTTATAAGTGGCATAAAAATGTTCTCGGAATGGGTTGCAACTTGTCATGTGGTCTTATTATAGTGTAGACAGACCGCCTGCCAAGTTTCGTTGCATTCGGAGTCCATTGGATAGCCCAACCGTTAAACCTACAACCGCAATATAGCTGGTCTATCATCGGACGTTTTCGGTCTCCGGAAACTGCTGCCGGGCCTCTCTCCCTCTTCTCTCCTGCAGCCCATGGTCTCTACACAGCCCACTAATCCCTCCCGCAGCCCACTAACCTCCCCCTCTAACCCGGAGCCGCACGATCGCGATCCGAGGGTCCGAAAAGCCCCCAAAACCCCTAACCCTAGACCCCTGCCTATTTAAGAAGCCCCCCTTGCCATTTTTGGGTGCCCCTAGCCTTCCCCTACCCTCAGCCGCCGCATCCCCCTCGAAAACCGCGCCACCAGCCAGATCCATCCACCTCCTCCCTGTTTTCCGGCGCCCTCCACCTCACCCGCGCCACTTGGCAGCGCCCATTGGCCAGCTGTCGCCGCGCAGCCTCCCGCAGCAAACCGCAGGCCGCCGTGTGGCCTGGCCACGTCCCCCTGTTCTCCCCGCGCCGCCGCGAGGCCCATCCGCGGCCCGCCGCCAGGCCGAACGGGCCCCGCCAGCCCGTGCGCCTCCCAGTCATGCCCGAGCGCTCGCTCCCCGCCGCCTCGTATCTCCCTCGTCGGGATCGGGCAAGGCCCGATCTCCCTCGCCGCCGCGCTGGCCGGCAGACCACCGGAGCGCGCCGCCGTCTAGCCGACCCCGCCGCCGACCACGGGAGAGCCGCGTCGCCCCTGCTCCCTTCCCCTCCTTCCTTCTCCCGATCTCTCTCTACCCTCTCCCTCCGTCTCTCTCTCTGCCTCGTAGGTCGCCATGGGTGTGGACACGCGCCTCCCGGAGCTCCGCCCACCGTCGCCGTTGCCCGGATCCGTCGCCGGCCGGCCGGATCCGCCCGTTTTCGCTGCGCCAGCCCCTCCTGGCTTCCCTACCGACCGGCGCCAGCGCCGCCTTGCCATGGACGTCTCCCTCCTGCTCAAGCAAGAGGAGGAAGAGCACCCGCTCGGGCCTGCCTCAGTCCCGCGTGGGCCTCCGCAGCGCACCAGGCCCAGCCGGCCCCTCTCCTCCAGCCGGGCCTCAGCCCATGGGTGAGCTGCCCCAGCGCCTCCCTTTTTTTTCCTTTTGCTGGGCCTGTTCCAGTGGTTTCGGCCCGCGTAGGATTTTTTTAGCATATGTGAATTTGTCTAATTATCCAGCGATTTACAGTTTTGCAGAAAACCCCTCCATGTTCATGCATATAATAACTAATTAACCGTGCATCGGATTAAAATGATTCAAACATGTAAAATGCTTAGAATTTTGTGTAGATTAATAATATGCCATTTTCATCCATGTTTAATATGTTTAAATTGCTGTTTTCATTAATTTGCTAATATGCCATGTTAAAATGCTTTAATTCATAACTAAATAACCGTAGCTCAGATTTTAAATAAACTTTATATGTAAATGGGGTGGGAAAATGCCTAGATTAACATGGTCCACTTTATGTTGTTGTTTAACAACATTAAAATTGTGTTTAGGGCAGAACAATACCAAATTCATTTGATGGACATGAGGATTTTCCGGAATTGTTGTTTGTTGTTCCGGCCTCATTTAAACTTGTCTAGATAGGTAGTTTTTCATATGCTTCACCCCTTGCCATGTTTAATAACATTTGACATGGTCGTGTACCTAAACGAGAGCGAACTAAATAACTCAGATGTGGTGTTTTGTCAATATGCAACTCGTTGCATATTGAGCTCCACTTAATTTGTAGTATTGTGTGTTGCAGTTTGCCATGCCATGCCTCTTTAAACCGGACATGCATCATACTTGATTGTGCATCATGCCATGACTATGCGTGTGTGTTTACCATGTTGTTTGTTTCTTTCTGGTGTTGCTTCTTAGTTCCGGTAATGTTGCGATTGTGAGGATTTGTTCGACTGCTCCCGTTCGTCTTCTTCATGGACTCGTTCTTCTTCCTAGCAGGATTTCAGGCAAGATGACCGCTACCCTGGATCTCACTACTATCATTGCTATGCTAGCTGCTTCGTTCTATCGCTTTGCTGCGCTACCCATCATCTGTTTGTCGAGCCATCCCATGTTGCCATGAACCTCTAACCTTTGACACCTTTCCTATGCAAACCATTGTTTGTCTATGTTACCGCTTTGCTCAGCCCCTCTTATAGCGTTGCTAGTTGCAGGTGAAGTTGAAGATTGCTCTATGGTGGACATGATTTTGGTTGGGATATCACAATATCTCTTATATTATTAATGCATCTATATACTTGGTAAAGGGTGGAAGGCTCGGCCTTATGCCTGGTGTTTTGTTCCACTCTTGCTGCCCTAGTTTCCGTCATACCGGTGTTATGTTCCCGGATTTTGCGTTCCTTACGCGGTCGGGTGATTTATGGGACCCCCTTGATAGTTCACTTTGAATAAAACTCCTCCAGCAAGGCCCAACATTGACTTTTACCATTTGCCTCACCACCACCTATATTTCCC